>NC_046159.1:125308493-125340993 GCF_011064425.1 Rattus rattus
TTAGACAACAAAAGGAGGAGTAGCTATGGCCTTGGTGAAGGAAGTAGGTCTTTTGGAGGTAGGCTTTTGATGTCCTATATATACTTAATTATGCTGATGAAAAATCTCATCCAAGCTGACTGAGAATCAAGTGTACAACTCTCAGGAACTCCAAGTCCTTATCTGCCTACACACTGCCAAGCTTTTGAACCATGATTACAATGGACTAAACACTGTAGGGCATACAATTAGACCTTTTTTCTTGATAAAAGTTGCCTTGGTCTGCGGTGTATTTTCATAGCAATAAAACCCTAAGACAAGCTAGTATCATGGACTGTATATTGCTGTGAAAGTGTGAAAACCTTACCATTTTGTTCATTTGTTTGTTTGTTTGAAGAATGTGGATTTGGGGGAAGCTGGATTAAATGGAATTCTTTAAGCCTTGACCTATGGGCCCATTCTAGGAACATGAGGAAGACAGTGCTGAGTAATTTGAGCTGTTGGATTCCTGGCTCAAGAGGTTCAGAGAAGAATTTTTTTCCTTAATGATTTTTTTATTAACTTGAGTATTTCTTGCCCTTTGTTTCGAGTGTTATTCCCTTTTCCCGGTTTCAGGCAAACATCCCCCTTCAATTCTTCAAAGAGTTAGACAGAACAATTTGCAAATTCATCTGGAATAACAAAAAACCCAGGATAGCTAAAACTATCCTCAACAATAAAAGGACTTCAGGGGGAATCACTATTCCTGAACTCAAGCAGTATTACAGAGCAATTGTGATAAAAACTGCATGGTATTGGTACAGAGACAGACAGATAGACCAATGGAATGAATTGAAGACCCAGAAATGAACCCACACACACCTGGTCACTTGATTTTTTTGACAAAGGCAAATCCATCAATGGAAAAAGATAGCATTTTCAAAATGGTGCTGGTTCAACTGGAGTCAACATGTGAAGAATGCAGATGGATCCATACTTTATCACCCTGTACAAAGCTTATGTCCAAGTGGATCAAGGACCTCCACATCAAACCAGATACACTCAAAGTAATAGAAGAAAAACTAGGGAAGCATCTGGAACACATGGACACTGGAAAAAATTTCCTGAACAAAACACCAATGGCTTATGCTCTAAGATCAAGAATTGACAAATTGGATCTCATAAAACTGCAAAGCTTCTGTAAGGCAAAGGACACTGTGGTTAGGACAAAACTGCAACCAACAGATTGGGAAAAAAGATCTTTACCAATCCTACAACAGATAGAGCCCCTTATATCCAAAATATACAAAAGAACTCAAAGTTAGACGCTTGGAGACAAAATAACCCTATTAAAAAAATGGGGTTCAGAGCTAAACAAAGAATTCACAGCTGAGGAATGCCCGAATGGCTGAAAACACCTAAAGAAATATTTCAACATCTTTAGTCATAAGGGAATGCAAATCAAAACAACCTGAGATTTCACCTCACACCAGTGAGAATGGCTAACATCAAAAAACTCAGGTGACAGCAAATGCTGGCGAGGATGCGGAGAAAGAGGAACACTCCTCCATTGTTGGTGGGATTGCAGACTGGTAAAACCATTCTGGAAATCAGTCTGGAGGTTCCTCAGAAAATTGGACATTGAACTGCCTGAGGATCCAGCTATACCTCTCTTGGGCATATACCCAAAAGATGCCCCAACATATAAAAAAAGACACATGCTCCACTATGTTCACAGCAACCTTATTTATAACAGTGAGAAGCTGGAAAGAACACAGATGCCCTTCAACAGAGGTACGGATAAAGAGAATGTGGTACATCTCCACAATGGAATATTCCGCAGAAATCAAAAACAATGACTTTATGAAATTCATAGGCAAATGTTTGGAACTGGAAAATATCATCCTGAGTGAGCTAACCCAATCACAGAAAGACATACATGGTATGCACTCACTGATAATTGGCTATTAGCCCAAATGCTTGAATTACCCTAGATGCCTAGAACAAATGAAACTCAAGACGGATGATCAAAATGTGAAGGCTTCACTCCCTCTTTAAAAGGGGAACAAGAATACCCTTGGCAGGGAAGAGAGAGGCAAAGATTAAAACAGAGACTGAAGGAACACCCATTCAGAGCCTGCCCCACATGTGGCCCATACATATACAGCCACCCAATTAGACAAGATGGATGAAGCAAAGAAGTGCAGACAGACAGGAGCCGGATGTAGCTCGCTCCTGAGAGTCACAGCCAGAATACAGCAAATACAGAGGCGAATGCCAGCAGCAAACCACTGAACTGTGAATAGGACCCCCGTTGAAGAATCAGAGAAAAGAACTGGAAGAGCTTGAAGGGGCTCGAGACCCCCATATATACAACAATGCCAAGCAACCAGAGCTTCCAGGGACTAAGCCACTACCTAAAGACTATCATGGACTGACCCTGGACTCTGACCTCATAGGTAGCAATGAATATCTAGTAAGAGCACCAGTGGAAGGGAAGCCCTGGGTCCTGCTAAAGACTGAACCCCCAGTGAACTAGATTGTTGGGGGGGGGTGGCAAGGGGGGGATGGGGAGGAACACCCATAAGAAGGGGAGGGGAGGGGACTAGGGGATGTTGAAACCAAAAGGGAATAACATTTGGAAATGTATGAAATACTCAAGTTAATAAAAAAAAAAAAAATTCTGCTCTGTGTATTTTGGTTGTTATCAATGTTCCTAATGGATGGATGGTGAACTTTTTATATGTTTAAGTGAGCAATTATCTTATCATCAATTGGATCTAAGATTGTTTGTTGTTGTGATCTTTTATGTGAGGGTTTGAATGTAGGAAACTATTGGCTGGGCTGTTTTCTGAAGATATCTATGAATCTTGGGGCCCTGAGTGCAGACCAAGTAAGGGTAAGACACAATACATTTTTTTATTTTTATTTTACAACAATTCATGAGTCTGTGCCCATGCCTAAGGAATCTATAATGAAAATGAATTAAAACTTGGTCTCTGTGTGTTAGTACACACCTTTAACCCCAGTACTCAAGAGACAGAGGCATGCAGATCTCTGAGTTCTCTATCAATCTATAGAGCAAATTCCATGACATTAAAGCTTAGGCAGTGAAGGATACCATAAAAAGTAGAAAGCTGGTAAACAAGGGGAACCTGATCCAGCCCCAGCAAGTAGAAGAACTTGGCAGCTTCAACCAAATGGTTCTGACTGTAGAGTCAAATATAGAATATAGAATCCCCCTCCATTATGAGGAAAATCACTAAGGCCAGATATATAGCACGAAACTTACTGCATGGAGTTCTAGAGAAGCTATGATAGAAAGAGGTTATGGAATCTCCTTTCACAACGAAGGATAGTAATGCAGGTCAGACATGTAAGAGGGTTGTCCCTGCATGGAGGTTCAGAGGGCCATTATATGAAACTGTGAAAGACCATTGTGTGAAGTCACAAAGGTGAAGCATGGATGACTTTGGAAACTCCAAGTGGTTAGAGATGCTAGAGCCATAAGATACTCACTAAGGAAAACTGCTAATAGTTAGAACCATCCCAAGAGAGAGAACTGTGTTGTAGTCAACGAAGTTGAAAGAAGTTGAGGATCTGAAGAGCATTTTGACATCAGACATGAAGATACGGAGTTCGGAGTTTGCTCAGCTAGTTTTGGGTTTTGCTTTCATTCAGTATTTCCTCACTGTGCTCCCTTCCCTACATTTTGAAATGATAATATCTCTCCTATGCCATGATATGTTGGAAGTATGTGATTTTTTTTATTTTACAGGCAATCAGAGAAAATAGATTGCATGAATTTCAGAAGAGATTTGTAAACATTTGGATTTGTAAACATTGTTGAGATTGTGATAGACTATGGACACTTTTGAAGTTGGATTAAATGCATTTTGCATCATGTTGTGCCTAGAAGCCTACAGGGGCCTGGGACTGGAATTTGGTGGTTTGGATAGGTATGGTCCATATAGACTAATGTGTTCATATGCTTGAACTGCAAGGAGTGGCACTCTTAGGAGATGTAGCCTTATTGGAGTAGGTATGACCTTGTTGGAAGAAGTGTATCATTGTGAAGGCAGACATTGATGTGTTGTATATTCTTTTTTTATCCTTCATTTTTTATTGCATATTTTCTTTACATTTCAAATGTTATCCCCCTTCCAAGTTTCCCCTCTGGAGATACCCTATCCAATTCCCCCAACCTCTGCCTCCATGAGTGTGCTCCCTACCCACCCACCCACTCCCTCCCACCTCCCCTACACTGGAACATCAAGCCTTAACAGGACCTAGGGCTTTTCCTCCCATTGATGCCCAACAAAGCCATCCTCGGCTACATATTCTGTTGGAGCCATGGGTCACTCCATGTGTACTCTTTGGTTTATAGTTTAGTCCCTGAGAGCTCTGGGGTGTCTAATTAATTGATATTGTTGTTCTTCCTATGGTATTGCAACCCCCCCCCAGCTACCTCAGTCCTTTCTCTCAACTCCATCATTGGGGATCCCATTCTTAGTCCAATGGTTGGTTGTGAGAATTCACCTCTGTATTCATCAGACTCTGACAGAGACTTTCAGGAGACCGCTTTATCAGGCTCCTGTCAACATGCACCCCTTGGCATCTCCAATAGTGTCTGGCTTCGGTGACTGCATATGGAATGGATCTCCATGTATGACAGTCTCTGGATGGCCTTTACTCCAGTCTCTGCTCCACACTTTGTCTCTTTATTTCCTCCTGTGAGTGTTTGTCCCCCTTTCTAAAGAGGACTGAAGTATCCACACTTTGGTCTTTCTTCTTCTTAAGCTTCATCTGGTCTGTGAATTGTATCTTAGGTATTCTGAGCTTTTGGGCTAACAGCCACTTATCAGTGAATGCATACCATGTGTGTTCTTTTTGACTGGGTTACTTCACTCAGGATGATATTCCCTAGTTCCATCCATTTGTCTAAGAATTTCATCAAGTCATTGTTTGTAGTAGCTGAGTAGTACTCCATTGTGTAGATGTATCACATTTCCTTTATCCATTCCTCTGTTGAAGGACATCTGGGTTTCTTCCAGTTTCTAGATATTATAAAAAGGCTGCTATGAACATAGTGGAGCATGTGTCCTTGTTATATGGGAGCATCTTTTGTGTATATGCCCAAGAGTGGTATAGCTGGGTCCTCAAGTAGTATATGTGCAATTTTCTGAGGAAGCACCACACTAATTTCCAAAGTAGTAGTACCAATTTGCAATCCCACCAACAATGGAGAAATGTTCCCCTTTCTCTACATCGCTGCAAGCATCTACTGTCACCTGAGTTTTTGATCTTAGCCTTTCTGACAGGTATGAAGTGAAATCTCAAGGTGGTTTTGATTTGCATTTCCCTGATGACTAAGGATGTTGAACATTTCTTTAGGTTCATTCTATGAAGCCACAATTACTCTTATATCTAAATCACACAAAGACCCAACAAGAGAACTTCAGACCAATTTCCCTTATGAATATTGATGCAAAAGTACTCAACAAAATTCTCACAAATCAAATCCCAGAACACATCAAAAGGATCATCCATTGTGATCCAGTAGGCTTCATCCCAGGGTTGCAGGGATGGTTCAATCCATCAACATAATCAACTATATAAACAAACAAAGAAAACCCACATGATCATCTCATTTGATAAAACACAACATCGCTTCATGATAAAAGTCTTGGAAAGATCAGGAATTCAAAGCGCATAACTAAACATAGTAAAAGCAATATACAGCAAACCATGAGCCAACATTAAACTAAATGGAGAGAAACTTGAAGCAATCCCACTACAGTTGGACTAGACAAGCTGCCCACTCTCTCCCTACCTATTCAATATAATACTAGAAGTCCTAGCCAGAGAAATTAGACAACAAAAGGAGGCCACAGGGATACAAATTGGAAAGGAAGGAGTCAAAATATCACTATTTGCAGATGATATGATAATATATTTAAGTGACCCTGAAATTTGTACCAGAAAACTCCTACTGCTGATAAACAACTTCTGCAAAATGCATGGATATAAAATTAACTCAAACAAATCCTTCCTCTTCTCAAAAGATAAACAGGTATTGGCTATTCTTAAGCTATGTGCAGCAAGATACTCTTTTCCTGGCTGCCTGTGGAACAAGATATAAAATTCTCAGTTCTTAGAGAACCATGTCTATCTATACTCTGCCATGCTGACCATCATGATGATAATGGATTAAACCTGTGAAACTCCCCTTCCACCTGGTCTGTTCTGCTGGGACAGACTGCTAGCTAGTCTGCTCCCTGGAATAGGCTACAGCTTCAGACATACCAGAGGATCCACTGCACTCAGCATTTGTTGGCCAGCAAATCTGCTCCTAGGAAGACGCTATATTCTCAGACATACCAGAGCACCTGATGTACTCAGAACATTTGACATCCTATCCTGAACATACCAGAAGAACCACTGTACTCAAAATATTTGATACCATATCTTGAGGCATCCCAAGATATCTTGCTGCACCCAGAGTATCTGACACCACTGGAGACATCCTAGGAGATTCACTGCACCCCGGACACCAGAGCTTGAAGGCATTCCAACAGTTCCTCTGTACACAGGGTGACTGGGCAATTGACAACACAGTCTGAAGACCTCCTAGGGACTCTGAGGCATGCCGGGCAACTGAACTGAAAGACTGAAAGCCTCCCTGGAGTGTGGCTACACACAAGGAAACAGAAACCATGTCCATTGATGACCTCCTTTCCCCCGGAGAACAGCTTCTCAGAGAACAACTGTGTGATCACTCCTCTGAAGATCCAACAGTCTGAAGGTCTCCCAGGAGATCTACTGCACCCAGGGCAACAAATCAGCAGCTTCTCTGTCCCTCTGAATAACCTTCAGTTGGAAGGTTCCACAGGAGGTCTTCTATAGCCAGGGCCACAGGCCTACCAGGAGACTTGTGGAAACCTAGTAATAAAAGAGGCAGACTCCAGACAGTCATCCAGACCAGCAAAGTCGAGAGATATCCAGATGGCAGCAGGTAAGCACAAGACAATAAGCAACAGAAGTCAATATACATGGGCATCATCTGAACCCAGTTTTCCCACAACAGCAAGTCTTGAATACACCAACACACCTGAAAATCAGGAACCTGACCTAAAATCGTATCTCATGAAGATAATAGAATCCTCTAAGGAAGATATGAATAACTCAATGAAGAAATACAGAACACAGGTAAGCAGGTAGAATCCCTTAAAGAGGAAACAAATAAATCCTTTAAATCATTTAAATACAGGAAAACACCACAAAACAGGTGAAAGAAATGCATAAAGCAGTCCAAGACATAAAGGTGGAAATAGAAACAATAAAGAAAACACAAATGGAGGAAAGCCAGGAAATGGAAAACCTAGGAAAGAAGTCAGGAAACACTACTCTTGTGAATATACCCCAAAGATGCCCTACCATGCCACAGGGGCACATGTTCTACTATGTTCATAGTGGCCTTATTTGTGTTAGCTAGAAGCTGGAAACAACCCAGATGTCCCATGACAGAAGAATGGATACAGAGAACGTAGTTTATTTACAAAATGTAATGCTACTCAGCCATTAAGAACAAGGATATCTTGAGTTTTGCGGGCAAATGGATGGAAATAGAAAATGCCATCCTGAGTAAGATAACTCAGACCCAAAAGGACATGTGGTATGTTCTCATAATAAGTGGATATTAACAAAAAAAATCCAAGATACAGTCCACAGAACTCAAAACAGTCAACAAGCTGAAGGACCCAAGTGAGCTTGTCTCAATTCCGCTTGAGAAGGAGAAGAAAGCAACCACAAGGAGCGAAGGAGGGAGGGACAGCAGAGGGAAAGAGAATGGGTATAGGGGGAGAGGGGAACATGATTTTATATTGGGTGGGGGAAAAGGACTGAAGCCCTGAGGGCCAGCAGGAAGAATAGAAACAGGTGACCTCTGGAGGAAGGAAGTTGGAAGGCCTAGAATGTACCAGAGACCTGGAAAGTGAGAGACTCTCAGGACTCAAAGAGGGGGACCCTAGATGAAAGGTCCTACAATGGGGAGATGGAACTTTTTGATTCTACCTCTGGTAGAAAGATGGGGCATCTAATGAGGGATGAAGTTGCTGTCCCACAGCCAAAGCTCTGACCCATAATTCTACTGGCCTGAAAGAGATGCAGGGATGGATGTAGAGAAAAGCCTGAGGAAATAGAGTCCAGAGTGGGTTCCAGCACAAGGAGAGGCCCCAAGACTTGACACCATTACTGAAGCTATGGGGCGTTTACAAAAAGGGATCTACTACGACTGCTCTCCAAAAGACTCAACAAGCAGTTGAGTCAGATGTAGATATGTGCACCCAACCAACGAACAGAAGCTGCTGACCCCTCTGGTTGAATTAGGGGAAAGCTGGAGGAAGCTGAGGAGGAGGGTCACCCTGTAGGAGGACCAGCAGTCTCAATTAACCTGGACCCCTGAGATCTCTTAGACGCTGGAACACCAGCCAGGCAGAATACCCAAGCTGAGATGAGGCTCCCAACACATATACAGCAGAGGACTTCCAGGTCTGGGTTGAGTCAGAGAAGATGCACCTAATCCTCAAGAGACTGGAGGCCCCAGGATGTTTAGGGATCTTGTGGTGTGGGTGGGGTAGGGGATGCAGGGTGTGAGGAGGGGAGGAGGTATGGGATGTGAAACCCTCGTGGGTAGGGCAGGACAGGAATAAAATATGGAATATAAAATAAATAAATAAATAAATAAATAAATAAATAAATACTAAAAATCCTCTGAAACTTTAATTCAACCCTCAATTAAATGTTTTCCTCTGTAAGAACTAGCTGTCTCTTCACAACAATAAAACTCTAAGAAACATGCCAATCACTGCACCTCTCTAGTACCAAACCGGAAAGTTTCTTAAAGTAATGAGTTAGGATAAATTTATTAAACTGGAAATGATAATATTTAATGACTATAAAAATTCATATCATGGGGTAAATTATGGTAACTATAAGTAATACAGAATGTATCTTAGAATAATTTTCAAGTATTTATATGTTTATATAATCTAAACAGTAATCCTTTGTCACATGAGTTGTACTTAAGTATTTTCTCACAATGGATTATCTTCATTCTTTCCATGAATTATCCAAAGGGAAAGCAATACTTTTCTTATTGCATTAAAAACCACGATTTTTTGTTTGAAAAATTCCATGTATATTATATATGTATATAGAATACGCATTACTCTCTGATCACCTTCTCTCTTACCATCTCTCATTTCTTCCTCACTTCTATTATCAACTATATCATACAAAAAGTCACTTCCCACCAAGATTCATGTTTTTTTTGTGTGTGTGTGTGTGTAACCTATTGAGTTTAACTGTAAGTTTGCTATTGTTTATCGGAACATATTGATTTTATCATAGGATAGTGTACGCAACTGAAGATATTGTCTATTCCTCTCCCACATTCCATTAGTATGTTATATTTTACTATGAAGAGTTGTGTGCACAAATTACATAACACACACACACACATACACACACGTTGTTACTCTAAGTCTTCTGTGCTGCTACTGTGAGATCATGATTTTATTAGTGATGTCTATAAGGTAGAATTTCATAGGTTTTCTCCCTGTCTTCTGACACAGCATATAGACTCTACTTGTCACTCTTCCAACTGTTTCCAGAGGCTTAGAGTACAATGGTGTGAATGTCTACTTAAGAGTTGAGCAGGGACCTTTAAGTATTCTCAGCACCTTGAGCAGCCTTATCTCTCTATATTCCCTGTCTATCAGCTCAGAGAAGTTTCTGTAATTGAAACTCCCTGCTGTTGTGTTTATCCACATAAGAGCTGTAGAAGACAAGATCATCAACATTTTATCATGGAAGGGGTGGAGCATATGGGACCTCAACTCTCAGGGACCAACCAATAGTAATTACCACTTGTAGGAGGATATTTAATTTTCCCATAGCAGTATAGTCATAGATAATCCATTCAGTAATCCACTAAATAACCTCTCAAAAACTCCCCTCCTGTGCACATGTATTCTTTGTGTTTATGACTTTGCCTTAGTTGGGGTTTCTATTGCTTTTAAGAAACATCTTGACTAAAAAACCAAATTGGGGAGAAAAGAGTTTATTTGGCTTATACATCCATATTATTGTTTATTATTGAAGGATATCAGAACAGGAACTCAAACAGTGCAGGATCCTGAAAGCAGAAGCTGATGCAGGAGCCACAGAGGAGTTCTGTTTACTGGCTTGGACCACTGTATTTGCTCAGCCTATTTTCTTTAGAACCCAAGTGATTGCATGCCCCACTGTGGGCTGGGCCCTCCCCCACTAATCACTGAGAAAATGCCTTGCAGCTGGTTTTCATGGAGGTAATTTCCACAAGTGAGTCTCCTTGTCTGATGTCTCTAACTTATATCAAGTTAAAACACAAAATCAGGCAGTACAACATGTTCAACTTTGCCAATAGCCTTTTCTCCTATTGAAATGAATGATTTCTGTTTTTCAGTCTATGTATATGGTGCATCATTTTAAATAGGCATAATGATGGTATTTACTGATAACCAAATATTTTAAATCATTCTTCAAATAAAGAAATCTTGAGCATGGCAAACAATATTTAATGTCATTAAATTTAGTTTGTAGCCTTCTTTGGGAAATTTTTAATCTTTGTTTCTCTGTGAGAATGGCTTGTATTTTTTTGCTGTCATATCTTTACATCATTTTGGTGTCAGACAAATAAATGCTTCATAAAATAAATCAGTAACATCCCTTTACTTTCTTTTTGATGGTATTGTCTGAAGAGCAGCAGCATTAATTCTTTAAATGTCTTGTGGAGTTCAGCACTAAATCCATCTGCCACCGGCAGCTTTCAGTTGGATTTTGTGGGGTGATACATTTTGCTGAAAGTAACTCTTGCCTTAAAGAGATGGAATTTAGTTTCAACCCTACACAAAAAATGATAAGCAATTAAGGAACACTGAGACTAGGAGCAATAGTCTACTCCGTGGAAGAGCACACTGATCGGTCATATAATACCAACTGGTTAGCTCTGGAAACGTACATACAAATAATAATTAAACCAACCACCCAAGTAATATCGCAGGTGTGGATCATAGGTGTGATTACAACACACACACACACATACACACACACACAAGTATATGTAAGTGTATGCATATGTATGTATATTAATACATATATGAATATGAATATATTTATTAATGATCATACATGCATGTAATAACAATTAATGAAAATAGAGGGATGAATTTGAAAGAGAGCAAGGAAGGGTATATGTAAAGTTTTGGAAAGAGGAAAGTGAAGGAAGAAATATAATTATAATCTTAAAAATTATAAAACTAAACTTTAAAACATTTTCTTTTAAAAAGGGCATGAACTCTGTGTTGGACATTGCAGTAAGGTTAGTAATATGCCTTGAGATTATTTAAGACTATGTATTGAACCTGCTATTCCATCATGTACTCAACTTTTTTAAGTTTAGTCTGCTTAAAAAAAAAAACAGTATAGAAAACTTCACTGTATATTGGATTCCTCATATAATAAACTTTGACAATCTAAGCTAAGTATATAACTTAAATCTTAATTTAATCCTCTATGTCTCTTACCTGTGAGTGTATCTGTGTGTGTGTGTGTGTGTGTGTGTGTGTGTGTGTGTGTGTGTGTTAATTATTTGCTAAAATTTGCCAACTGGGGGAATGCAACCTTATGCAAAACAAATAGCCCATAAATTTTGAAAATAACATGTAATATAGGCTAATAATATCTATTTGTGGTTTTGAGTACCATTTTGGATCACTGAGGATGAATAAATTAAATTCTCTTGTAAAAATCTGTCAAATGTTGTAAAGAATGCTTTATTCCTTTTGACTACTGCGTTTACTGTATTGTCAATAAACACAGAGCCAAACCTTTGTTTGGAGCAAACCAAACATATGGAAAACATACTGATGGCATCTTTAGATCAAGCACGTTAGACTAGATTGGTTGATATGTGGTGTTGTCTTTGATTTCGAATAGGCTATTCTTGGGTTGAATTTCTGCATGTGCATAAACACAAGTCAGTACTTCTTTAGCAGTTCCACAGTCCTCACCTGGAGTTCCTTCCCAGAGTGTATCCCCACAATCCTACCACCCATCATCACAAATACAAGCATACATGTCAGTGTAGGCTACATGGTCACTTTCCTCTATATTAGTTTGTGTTTATCATGAGAAACTTTTCTTTCTCCTTCAACTAAGAATAATAAGTATAGTATAGTCTTGATTGCCCATATGTGACTGCACACATATACTTATTTACAGATTTCTTACAAATGTTCATCTTATGAGTACTCAGGTTTTGTATTTGCCAATGTCTGTGTGGTGGTTTAAATATGCTTGACCCAGGGAGTCGAACTATCAGCAGGTGTGGCCTTGGTGGAGGAAGTGTGTCATTGTGAAGATGGGCTTTGAGAAACCTTACTCCTAGCTGCCTGGAAGCCATTTTTCTCCTAGAGGCCTCTGGATCAGGATGTAGAGCTCTCAGTTTTTCCTGGGCCATGCCTGCCTAGATGCTGCCATGTTCTCCTACCTCGATGATAATGGACTGATCCTCTGAGCATGTAAGCAAGCTCTAATTAAATATTGTCTAATATGAGTGGCCTTGGTCATATTGTCTTTTCCCAGCTTTAAAACCCAAATTAAGACAGTCTGCTGTTAGGGTCATAGGGTTCAAGTATCGCTAAAGAAAGATGCCAGACTCAAATAGTATGCAAGAAAAAAAGAACATTTATTCTGCAGAAAATACAAGCATGCTGGGGTCACCAGTGCTTCAAAATGACTACCCGGACAAAGACAATTGAGCCCCTTTTACAACAGAACTACTTCTGCTTACAAACAGACTTCTAAAACATAGAGCACATTTCAAGGGTTTTTAAAAACCATTAACTGAAGGTCATGAAGAAGGAGTTAAGGATATATATCACAGGTTCAAGAACAGGAGATAAAATATTGGCTGGTTTTATTTATACAAAACTTCAAGGACAACTTAGTTATGTTTTTTAACTCTTCATGAACTTATAAGCTAATAAAAATGAGTGTTTAGCCAGATAATTACTCCTAGTACATATGTAAGTAGACATTCTCGATTATAAACCTTTTATTCAACTTATGACTTGAATTTATGTACAAACTCTTTGTGTTTACCCACTCTGAAAGGCATACAAGTACTGAGAACAAGCAGAGATAGGCCTCCGTCTCCTTTTCTTCCTGAGACTTTAACGTAGAGAGATATAATTCCTGTTGAGATAGAACAAATACTATTTTCCCTAGCCTCCCACTGTTTTACTGTGAGGTGCTAAACCAGAGACTGCAGCTTTTTGCCTCAGAGCAACCAAGACAGATCAGCTGCAGAAGAAATGAACCTTACACTAGAACAGGTAGCAAATGGTTTATGGCCTACTTTCTGAGTGGAGACAAAATGGGATAAATAGGACCCTTCACTGCCATCTTAAGCTTGCTTAAAATAAAAGTATCAGTTCAGGTGACATTTGTGGGTGTGCAAGTGATTCTGGAGTGCTGTAAAACTTGTTTTGTTTTGTTTTTAAGTGTTATTTTGTGAATGGTTCCTTACTTAGCCCAGCTTTACATAAATTGATATGTGATGACAAAAATTGCTAACTCCCCAGAATCTTCTTTATAGAGTTTGCATGCTCTTAAAATTTTATTTTGCTACACCGAGGTTGCTTGACTCCCAGGATGTTTGTCACAACCAGGCTTACAGGTGAGACATTTCCTACTACAAACCCTGGCCTAACTGGGACCCAAAAAGGGCCTAGAGGACTCAGAACCTATCCATCCTGCCACAGACAAATTCTCCATCTTCCTTCTAGTCCAGAACTGGTTCCCACCCACCAGGGTCATATCAGGTTCACTAGCACACACATCAGCCCCCTTGCCCAAAACCAGAGACAGCTTGACTCCCAGTGGATCCATCATAACCAGGCTCACAGGAAGGACAGGCTTCAGTTGGAGACAGCAAAGCCAGTTAACACCAGAAATAACCAGATTGTGACAGGCAAGCTTGAGAACATAAGCAACAGAAAACAGTGCCATTCAGATCCCAGTCTTCCCACCACAGCAAGCCCTGGATACCCTAACACAGCTAAAATGTAAGATCCTCACCAAAAAGTCCCATCTCATGAAGATGATGGAGGACCATAAGGAGGGCATTAATAACTCCCTTAAAGGAGAGTAACAATAAATAGGTAGAAGCTCTTAAAGAGGAAATACATATATCCCTTAAAGATATAGAGAAAAGCACAATCAAACATGTGAATGAATTGAACAAAAATACCCAGGATCTAAAAATAGAAATCAAAACAGTAAAGAAATCAAAAAGTTAGGCAACTCTACCCTGGAGATGTAAAACCTAGGAAAGAGATCAGGAGTTGCAGATGCAACATCATTTACAGAATACAACAGAGAGAAGCAAGAATCTTGGATTTAGATGATACCAAAGAAGATACTGGCACAATAGTCAAAGAAAATACAAATTGCAAAAAGCTCTTAAACATTCATAAAATTCAGGACCAAACCTAAGAATAATAGGTATAGAAGAGAGTGAAAAAAATACAAGGTCAAAGGGCTGGAAAACATCTTCAAAAAAATCATTGAAAAAAAAAACTTGCCTAACCTAAAGAAAGAGATGTCCATAAACATACAAGAAGCATACAGAACACCAAATAGATTGGATGAGAAAAGTAATTCCTCCCTTCACATAATAAAACACTGAATATACAGAACAGCGAAAGAGTACTAAAAGCTGTAGTGGAAAAATGCCAAGTAACTTATAAAGGCAAGCCTATAATAATTACACCACACTTCTCAACAGAGTCTCTAAAAGTCAGAAGACCTTGGGCCAATGTCATACAAACCCTAAGAGAATACAAATGCCACCCCATGCTACTATACCCTGCAAAACTTTCAATTAACGTAGATGGACAAACTATGATATTCTATGACAAAGCCAAATTTAAACAATATCTTTCTACTAATCCAGCCTTAGAGAGGATAATAGGTGGAAAGCTCCAACACCAGGAGAAAAACTACACCCAAGAAAAACAAGAAATTTATCATTTCACACACACACACACACACACACACACACACACACACACACACACACACACACAAAACCAAAAAGAAAAACAAAAACAAAAGAAGAGAAACACATAACCAATAAAAATAATAGTGACCAACAATCATTGGTCTTTAACATCTTTCAATATCAATGGACTGAATTCTCCAATAAAATGACACAGGCTAACAGAGTAGATACATAAACAGGACCCAACATTTTTCTGCATACAGGAAACACACCTCAGTAACAAAGACAAACACTGCCTCAGAGTAAAAGGCTGGAAAGAAGTGT
Source organism: Rattus rattus (assembly GCF_011064425.1). NCBI lineage: Eukaryota > Metazoa > Chordata > Mammalia > Rodentia > Muridae > Rattus > Rattus rattus. The sequence goes on from NC_046159.1 coordinate 125,323,885, forward strand.
CCCAAGCAAATGACCCCAAGAAACAAGCTAGAATAACTATTCTAATATCCAGTAAAATAGACTTTCAACCAAAAGTTTTCAAGAGATATGGGAAAGGACACTTCATACTCATCAAAGAAAGAGTCCACCAAGATGATCTCTCAATTCTGAACATTTATGCTTCAAAAGCAATGGCACCCACATTTGTAAAAATAATAAAAACATTATTAATAAAGCTCAAAGCACACATTGAACCTCACACAATAAAACTAGAAGATTTTATCATCCCACTCTCACCAATGGACAGGTCATAGAAACAAACTAAACAGAAACATAGTAAAACTAACATAAGTTTATGAACCAAACAGATTTAACAAATATAAACAGAACATTTCACCCTAAAACAAATGAATATACCTTCTTCTTAGCACCTTATTGTACCTTCTCCAAAATTGGCCATATAATCAGACACAAAACAAGCCTCAATAGATAAAAGAAGATCAAAATAATCTGATACATTCTATTAGATGACTTCAGACTAAGGCTGACCTTCAATAAAAACAAAATCTACAGAAAGCTCATATATTCATGGAAACTGAACAACTCTCTACTCAATGATATCTTTGTTGGAAAGAAAGAGTATCCTCTTAAAGGCAAAAAGGAGGGAGTATGGCTCGGAGTTTTGTAAATGGGATGCCAGGAAGGGGATGAACTGTAAATAAATAAATCAATTAATAAAACATTTTATTTTGTTTCTGTGATCTCTCACTGTCTTCCTCATTCTCTCATATTCAAAGGGATACAGTAAAGATGTTGTTGACATGACTGCTCTGTGGTATGGTTAAAATTATATTGACATAGAAACTAGCCAGTGGAGGCTAAACGACTGGAATGACTATTCATTCTAAATGACTATTCATTCTAGAATAGAGAATGAAGTAGAAAGGAACATGGCAGGAAGACTGGACAGGGCTAGTGCTATCTGTGAGCACAGGAAACATAGCAGGAGATAGAGAGTGGATAGAGAGCTCAGACTAGCAAAAACTGGAGACTGATCATACAGAGAACTTAGTGAGAATAAAGTGGTTATAAGAGGGTTAGTACTTGGGTTTCGGAAGGCCAGGACTCTGATATGGAGACTTTAAGATGTATAACCAGTACTTGTGAGTTGAGAGTAAGGGGGCCTAGTGACTAGCATAGGCCTTGTTATGCTAATAGGCATAAGTTAACTGGAGAGTCAAGAAGTAAAGAAATAAAAGTGAACTGGGTTCCCAGGTTCCCTAGGAATGCTGGCTTTTATGTAAATATCAGAAATGTTCTATAGTACAGGTTGAGATTCTTCCTAGGTATTTGGATTTCTTTTTGCAGTCTGGAAAACTGAAAATTCTTTTTGACCTGAAATTCCAGTATTTTGTTGCTAATGAAGGACAACAATAAACTCAAACTGTTTTAACCATGGGTAAGGGGTCCTTGTCAGGGTATAGGAAGGCTGGGATGCCAGCCAAAGACCAGGAGAGGGCAGGGATTCAGGTAATGACAGCAGACATACCTCTGAAGCACCTGGTTTACTGCCACAGCCTGGAGAGAAAGGGGGCTATCACATTGGCTGATTTGATTTGCACTGGCTTTCCCCCAGTCCATGGATTGCTGGTTCTTCAGGACCATATGGAATGTGTGTTATAGGTTGGTTTGAAGTAATTTTCAGGATGCATTTGATCCCTAGAAGGTGTCTGTCAGCTGAGTGGAAATCTACTGGGACAGATATAGCTTGGGTGTATACTTGAAACTTCCAGGCCTGTTGGGCAGGACGGAAGGAGTCCTAAAATTGGGGAAAAGAGCCCACCCTCAGGGATAGGCAGTAGATGGGAAAGTCGACTCCTGTTAACGGGCATGAGTATTCATCAAGTAAAGGATTCCAGAGTCCACTTTAACTGTAATTAGTGGATCTGGGACAGGAATCTCTGAAGCATATATGAAACATTTTAAACTTTATAGAAATAAATATAATATCATGACCAGTGTCTGTCATCTATATTGAAATACCCATATAAGAAAAAAAAAGCAGTTAATAAATTTCTCTGTAAGCACCTAAAGTGGACTTAAGCACAGAAAAACAGAACTTGGAAAATGATCCACCTGCTAGAAATATATGGGGAGGATTTTAAGGAATGTGAGTAGCTTGGGAGATAAAAGGGCCAGGAGGCTGACTTGGAGGCTTTGAGATGTATAATGAGTATCTGTGAGTACAGTGAGGGAGCCAAGAGGCCAGCATGGACCTTGGTGTGCTGACAGGTACTACAGGAGTGTGGAAATTGGTCAGTTGTATATCACTTTTGCTGAAGGTAAGGAAAATAGAAGTAAGCCGGTTTTACAAGTTCCTGAGGAATGCTGACATTTATCTAAGAACTAGAAATCCTTTAATAGTCCAGGTTGGGCTTATTTCTATACATTTAGACTGCCTTTTCGAGTTTGAGAAATTAGTTTCCTTTGAAGCTGGGTCTGCCCCACCACACACTCTGCTTTTCATTAGTCTCTAACATTTATTCATCTCTAATCTTCCATTGACTCCCTGTGTTTCTCACCTCTTTGTGGAGTCACAAGTCATTTTTTTTCCTCAAATTCATTAGAGTGTAAGGATTTCTTGTTCCTGCTCCACTGTCTCTCAGTATCCCCCAGTGTCTTAGGTCTTACCACATTAATTCTTCTCATGCCAACTTCCTTTATATCTGAATATAATTCTCTAAGTGTCTTTCTTCAGAGGTGATTATAGATGCAATATCCAAATCACAAATATTTTATGACCCCTCCAAGTACAACTAACCAACATAGGGTGTTGGGTATGGGCTATATTCATATCACACTCATTTTCACAACAACTTTATAATGCTAATAACATTTTTTCTGATTTTACAAGCAACATAATGGAGACTCTGAGAAGTTGACTTGATCAATATTAAATTCACATTCTATATGGTTTAGATCTTCTTATATGTGCAAAAATAATAAAGTACAATGGCCACACAAATATTTGTTCTATTTATTAGAGTTTTGTTTCTTCTATTTTGGAAGCAAAGACATCGTATCCAGTACAGCACACAATGCCCTGTACATATTCAGAAAGGGATAAATTGAAATATGGTGAATAAATATGGAAACTTTATGTTCATTCTGAAAATGAGTTTTAAAATGTAAGAAGTCAGCAGGGAACATGTGGATAGAGATGAGAGGAGGAAGGGTAGAGAGGGAAAAAGGGGGTAGGGAAAGAAAAGAGGAAGAGAGGCAGAGAGGGGCAGAGAAAGTGAGGAGAGGCCAAACATCTCCTTTTATAGCAAGTCAGAACTACCTGGCTATTGCCAGTTAACTGTTAGGCAGAGCCTAGAAGGAATGCTAACACTTATAATTGACAAAGTTGAACAATAATAGGTTTATTATGTATACCAACAAAATACTGTACATAAAACTTTAATGATCTTATTATAATACAAAGCTTTCGATATTAAAAACTGATTTTTCCAAAATGCATAGGTTCAGCCTGCTCAGTCTACATAATATTACTTAGTCTATATGCATATGTATATAGCAACAGATAATGTAAAAGGAAGGCATTGCTAATCTTGCACTTTTCAGAAAAATTAGCTCCGCCATTTTGGGCCAAATTTAAAGCAATCATCTATTAAATATGAAATTCTGACCAAGAGATATCCTTTGGTCATGATCACTCCCCAGAATTTCCCAGCTGCTATGGCAACAAGCCATGTGTTGCAGGGACTTGTAAGGACAAACCTATAGGCCACCATACTTTCCCATGAGGCTTTGGTATTTCCCAAGTACTACAATTCCCACCATTCCAGGAAGTTACCTGGTTCCTAGCCAGGTGGGGCTTACAGGTTAATTTGGGGGCATTAAAACATATGTTTGAAAAAAGAGCAAGGAGGGGTACATAGAAGGGTTTGGAGGGAGAAAAGAGTAGGGGAAATGATGCGATTATATTATAATAATATCAAAAAAGAAACACGTTTTGAAAATCAAGCAGATATAAAGAAGATGTTTAGTTTTGAACTTAAAAAAAACTGATTGTTTTGAGCAATTCGATGGTTACTTAGTTCATAAAATATGGCCTTGTTAATTTTGAAAGTTAATTCTGTAATGCTTCAGCTAGTTAGTGAAAAATATGTATTAAAATAGAGCATGCAGGATCAGGACTATGATACAGTGGTACCACACATTTTAATAATTGACATTTCCCAAAGTAATATAGCCAAATTGTGGTACTAATGTACTTTAAAATCATTTAAAAGTAAATAATGGTATATTCATTAGATACCTGAAAGCGTTTAAAGTTTTTAACCCATCTTTTTGTGTTTGTGTGTGGCTCTATATAATGTACTGTGGTTAATGATCACGCTGAATGTTTGCAAACTGGCACGTCCATGGACAGCTAAAAGTGATTCCACGACAATCAGACCTCTTTACACCCATCTTTTGAGGGACCCAGTGACTAAAATCATCATCTCTAGCTGCCCAAGAGGTAACAGTGGCCCTCCGGTCAAATGCCCCTGTGCCTGTGCCACGGCCCCAATGAGAGTCACATTCTCCCTGCCTCTACTCTCCTTTCCTCTCTCTCCCAGAGGCTGCCTCTGTAAATCTTCCATGGGAGACCTGCAGCATGGGATGGTTTTTTTTTGTTTTGTTTTGTTTGTTTTGTTTTTTTTTTTTTTTTTTTTTTTTTTTTTTTTTTGGTCAGGACTGTCACCTAGTCCTATCACTGAAGGGTAATTTTGGCTATTCATTTCCTTATGTGAAATGCAAGCTTTATAGCAGGTTTTGGATGTTGATTTTGTCTCGTGAAAAGCAGCAATATAGGACCTGATATTTGTTGCTTGTTGCAGTCTAGCAATTCTGAGTAACCTTGGACCTGGAGCTGGAAATCTTGAGACAGGGAGCTATGTCTGCAGAGCTTGTACACGGATGGTAAACAACCACTCCTCTGGCTTTCTGATTGGAGCTTACGTTTTTACTTACAGTACCTGTAGACTGTCACCTTGTGTATCCGGTGACTGTCCATCTCCATTTTATTTTCTCTGGGAGACTTGAGATTTACAATTGCTGCAAATCTTTCTTAAAAACTTTGTCTGTGAATCTGCTTCATTCCCTTGCAGTTATAGTGGCTGTCCACATGTCTTTATTTTAGTCATTAAGCTTTTAGTGCAAATATAGTCCTAATTTTCAAGCCACTGTGGTGGTCTCTGAAAATCTGCAGTGTTTTGCCTGGATTCTATTTTATATAATAAAAAAAAGCCTGATATATAATATTCATATCTTGTAATTTTATCTAATTTTTTTAGCATTAAACCTTAGGAGATTATAATCCTTTATCTTTAGAAAGCACACATACTGTGCGAAGAAAAATAATATTTTAATAAGTTTTAAATTTTTGTGGTGGAAAAGTAAAACAGTATGAGACAATAAAGAAATAGAATATTTGTCACAATAATATAGCTACTGTCTTTTTAACTTTCAGCAGATGATTTATTTTTAATACATTGCTATTTAAAATATAACCTAACTTCTCTCTTTCCTTCCTCCAGTGCCTCCCATCTTTTTCCTCCGTACCCCCTCCTATGTTTCCCCACGCTCAAATTGGAAGCCTCCTCTTCTTTGATTTTAATTGTTCCACATATATGCACAAATATAAATCCATCCTGCTGCATGACTTTTTCTATACTAATCATCTCTAGATGGCTTTTACAATACAGAAGCCATGAGATGGTTACACGGTCCTCTTTAGTGAATAAAGGGAAGAGGAAAGGTCTGTGCAGACTCACTGTAGGTCATTAACTATTTTAGAATCTTTTCAACACATGACCGTATGAATCGGTAACATGTAGGATACAGATGACTGACTGAATGTGCAGCAAAAGTGAACTCAGAAACTGAACACAGTGTTGATGTCTGTCTGATGCAACAAAATATACTATATGGAATAATTTACAAAGAATACTTATTTCTCACAATTCTGAAAGCAAGGGAACTCAAAGTCAAGGGGATTTCAAGTTGGATCATCTACCGAGGACTACTTCCTATATACAGAGAAATACTGTTTTCTAATGGTATAAGTTAGGTATGAAGCCTCTTTTATGAGACCTGAATGCATTCATGTGGAAGCAGCCTTCATCTTACAAGCCTTACTTGTTAACATCCTCACATTGGCTGTTACATTTCAACACTTGAGAGTTTGGGAACACTTTAAAGCTAACAGTTGTCACAATGTATCTTTACAGGATGTCTGACTCTTAAACTCATTTTTTATGTATTTTATGTCATTAATATCTTGATTTTTATAATGATTACTAATGATGCAGCTTGAGTTCAGATTGCTCTATATTTGACAGAATTTTGCTTCTACTATTAATGTAGCATTAAAGTTGGGTGATTTTTAAATCTTGACATGCTGGTTTGGAATTTACTTGGAGTACCCTGATCAAAAAGGTTTTTCCTATCCTGTACTGACGTTTTGTTACTTTACAGTTTGAATATGAAGGACTGACAGCCCAAGCACATTAAATTAAATTCCTTGAAGATTGTGTGTGTGTGTGTGTGTGTGTGTGTAACTAGTAAAGAAAAAGAAGCAATCAACATTGGGGAAAGCATGGATGAGTCAGTAGAGAAGAAAGGGAGGAGGGCAAGTGCCATAGATGTGTTTCAGTGAAAATCATATTTAAACATATATTTTCAGCGTATTTTTTTAAGTAGCATGTATTTTGTTTAAACTTTAATAATATTGTATGTTGAATTTTGATTCTACCTGCCAATTCACTCAATAGCTGTACTATATTTGAAAGAGGTTTTGTTATAATTTTGTTTATTTCCTTTTTACAAATATCATGCTCTCCCCAGTTTTTTTTCCCATCTTTACTAAATTGGGTATTTCTTATTTACATTTCAAATGTTATTCCTTTCCCTGTTTCCAGACCAACATCCCCTTAACCCCTCCTCCTCCCCCTCTGTACGGGTGCTCCCCTCCCCATCCTCCCCCAATTACCGCCCTCCCCCTAAGAATCCCATTCACTGGGGGTCAAGCCTTGGCAGGACCAGGGGCTTCCCCTTCCACTGGTGCCCTTACTAGTCTATGTATTGCTACCTATGCAGTTGGAGCCCAGGGTCAGTCATGCATAGTCTTTGGGTAGTGGCTTAGTCCCTGGAAGCTCTGGTTGGTTGGCATGGTTGTTCATATGGGGTCTCAAGCCCCTTCAGCTCTTTTAGTCCTTTCTCCCCAGCATTCAAACTGTCAGAATCTTAAGAGGATAGATGGGTTAGTTTTATAAGCAAAAATAACTACCACAATTATACATATGTTTGTCCATGGTAGGTCTGGCAGATAGTGATGACAGATTCTTTTCACTGGTACATAGGTGATGCTAGAATGTGAACAAATATGTACCCGGGACCACATGTCTTGATTAACATGTCAAACTGTAGGAAGTCCTATAAGGAATGGCACTTACATATTCTTGTTAAAAATCAAGGGATGAAAAGCTCTCTCTTCTAAAGGTGCAAGATTTGGGCATTAATTATAATAAAATTTACTTTTATTGTTTTTGGACCTCTGCTTATGGATACACATCTTTCTAAATTGTGAGGTGCTACTCCATTCCAAATGGTTCCACTACAATAAGTAAAATATGTGGGTTGTGATCTCCTAATTTTCCCTCATGCCCTTCACCGTGTATTTGGCATTGTTCTTTAGAGGTAAGAAGTAAGAACACTCTAATTGGGAGCATCACCTAATTCAATAATAAAGAATGATGAGTTATTAAGGATATGCAAAAATTGATTAAAATATATTTAATTTGAATAGAAGTAATTGAAACCAAAACTTTATAAAAAGAACGTTAGTATGCCATTGAATTTTCAAATCCATTAAATATTCAAGTATATGCAAAGATAATACTATAATTATATTTGGTCCACTTAAAACTAGGGATTAGGGGTTCTAGCTGGGGCCCGAACCTCACTGATCCCAGCCCACAGCTCCCTGTTCCCAAACCCCGTGGGAGAGAGAGCTCACTGCCCAGACAGGTGGGTGTTCCTGAGACTGCAGGGCAGAAGAGACCGCCAGTACTGCCCACCCTTGCCCACATCATTGGCCCAAGAGGAAACTGCATAGCCTTCTGGGAACAGGAAGATAGGGGCACTCAACACTGCAGTCCAGACACCATCTGAATCTGAAGGGACCTGGTCAAACAGCTCCCTGCACCCAAATCCCATGGGAGGGAGAGCTAGACATTCAGAGGTGCAGACACAACTGGGGAGCAGGAGAGTACTCTGTACCCACATTTCTGACTCTAGAGGAAAATGCCTAGTGCCATCAGAGCCCCCTGTGCACAGGCTCCCGAGCGAGGGCAGGGCAGGTCCTTCTGGTTGCTGCCCTCAATGAAAGCTGAAACCCGGATCTGAGAAGCAACACTAGGCCTGAGACCAGAGGTAAGACCAACATTTCTGCTCCAAGTGACCTTCCTGGTGGACTCAGGACACATGCCTACAGGAACACCTGAAGACAAGTAGACAGGAATGACTACACGCCTGAAAGCAGAACACTCTGTTCCCATAACTGGCTGAAAGAGAACAGGAAAACAGGTCTCCAGCACTCCTGACACACAGGCCTAGAAGACGATCTAACCACTGTCAGAAATAGCAGAACAAGGTAACACCGGAGACAACATGATGGCAAGAGACAAGTGCAGGAACCCAAGCAACAGAAACCAAGATTACATGGCGTCATCAGAGCCCAATTCTCCCACCAAAGCAAACACTGAATATCCAAACACACCAGGAAAGCAAGATCTAGATTTAAAATCACATTTGATCATGGTGATGGAGGACCTCAAGAAAGACAGAAAGTACTCCCTTATAGAAATGCAGGAAAACACAAGTAAACAAGTAGAAGCACTTAGAGAGGAAAGGCAAAAATCCCTGACAGAATTACAGGAAAACACAAACAGGTGAAGGAATTAAAAATGGAAATAGAAGCAATAAAGAAAGCACAAAGGGAGACAACCCAAGATATAGAAAACCAAAGGAAGAGACAAGGAACCGTAGATACAAGCATCACAAAGAGAATACAAGAGATAGAAGAAAGAATCTCAGGAACAAAAGATTCCATAGAAATCATCGAAATACTGTCAAAGATAATGTAAAACAGAAAAAGATACTGGCCCAAAACATACAGGAAATCCAGGACACAATGAGAAGATTAAAACTAAGTATAATAGGTATAGAAGAGAGTGAAGACTCCCAAATCAAAGGACCAGTAAAGATCTTCCACAAAATCATAGAAGAAAATTTTCCTAACTTAAAGAAAGAGATACCCATAAGCATACAAGAAGCATACAGAACTCCAAATAGATTGGAGCAGAAAAGAAACTCCACCCATTACATAATAGTCAAAACACCAAATGTAAAAAACAAAGAATATTAAAACCAGTAAGGGGAAAAGGTCAAGTGACATATACAGGCAGACCTATCAGAATTACACCAGACTTCTCACCAGAGACTATGAAAGCCTGAAGATCCTGGAAAGATGTCATACAGACCCTAAGAGAACACAAATGCCAGCCCAGGTTACTATATCCAGCAAAACTCTCAATTAACATAGATGGAGAAACCAAGATATTCCATGACAAAACCAAATTTACACAAAATTTTCTCCAAATCCAGACCTACAAAGGATAATAAATGGTAAAGCCCAACACAAGGAGGCAAGCTACACCCTAGGAAAAGCAAGAAACTAATCGTTTTGCAACAAAACAAAGAGAAGACAAGCACAAACGTAATCTCACATTCAAATGTGAATATAACAGGAAGCAAAAATCACTATTCTTTACTGTCTCTCAACATCAATGGACTCATTTCCCCAATCAAAAGACAGATATGCAATGAGGACCCAACATTTTGCTGCCTACAGGAAACACACCTCAGAGACAAAGACAGACACTACCTCAGAGTGAAAGGCTGGAAAACAACTTTCCAAGCAAATGGTCTGAAGAAGAAAGCTGAAGTAGCCAATCTAATATCGAATAAAATCGATTTTCAACCAAAAGTCATCAAAAAGGATAAGGAGGGATACTTTATATTTATAAAAGGAAAAATTCACCAAGATGAACTCTCAATCCTAAATATCTATGCTACAAATATAAGGGCACCTACATACATAAAAGAAAACTTACTAAAGCTCAAAGCATACTTTGTACCTCACAGAATAATAGTAGGAGATTTCAACACCCCACTCTCATCAATGGACAAATCATGGAAACAGAAATTAAAGAGAGACATAGACAGACTAAGAGAAATCATGAACCAAATGGATTTAACAGATATTTATAGAATATTCTATCCTAAAACAATAGGATATACCTTCTTCTCACCACCTCATGGTACTTTCTCCAAAATTGAACATATAATCGGTCATAAAACAGGCCTCAACAGATATAAAAAGACAGAAATAATCCCATGCATACCATCTGACCACCATGGGCTAAAGCTGGTCTTCAATAACAATAAGGAAAGAATGCCCGAACATACATGGAATTTGAATAATACTCTATTCAGTGATAACCTGGTCAAGGAAGAAATAAAGAAAGAAATTAAAGACTTCTCAGAATTTAATGAAAATGAAGGTATAACATACCCCAACTTTTGTGACATAATGAAAGCTGTGCTCATACCTATGAGTGCCTGCAGAAAGAAACAGGAGAAAGCATATATCAGCAGGTCGACAGCATACCTGAAAGCCCTAGAACAAAAAGAAGCAAAGACACCCAGGAGGAGTAGAAGGCAGGAAATAATCAAACTCAGAGCTGAAATCAGCCAAGTAGAAACAAAAAGGACCATAGAAAGAATCAAGAGAACTAAAAGTTGGTTCTTTGAGAAAATCAACAAGATAGATAAGCCCTTAGCCAGACTAGCGAGAGGACATAGAGAGTGTGTACAAATTAACAAAATCAGAAATGAAAAGGGAGACATAACTACAGAGCCAGAGGAAATTCAAAAAATTATCAGATCCTACTACAAAACCCTATTTCAACAAAACTTGAACATCTGGAGGAAATGGACAATTTTCTAGACAGATACCAGGTACCGAAGTTAAATCAGAACAAATAAACCATTTAAACAACCCCATAACTCCTAAAGAAAGAGAAGCAGTCATTAAAAGTATCCCAACCAAAAAGAGCCCAGGTATAGATGGGTTCAGTGCAGAATACTATCAGACCTTCATAGAAGACCTCATACCAATATTATCCAAACTATTCCATGAAATTGAAACAGATGGAGCACTACCGAATTCCTTCTATGAAGCCACAATTAGGCTTATACCTAAACCACACAAAGCCCCAACAAAGAGAGAGAACTTCCCACCAATTTCCCTCATGAATATAGACGCAAAGATACTCAATAAAATCCTTGCAAACCGAATCCAAGAGCACATCAAAACAATCATCCACCATGATCAAGTAGGCTTCATCCCAGGAGACAAGGATGGTTCAATATAGAGAAAACCATCAACGTAATCCACTATATAAACAAATTGAAAGAACAAAATCACATGATAATTTCATTAGATGCTGAGAAAGCATTTGACAAAATTCAACATACCTTCATGATAAAAGTCCTGGAAAAAACAGGAATTCAAGGCCCATACCTAAACATAGTAAAATCCATATACAGCAAACCAGTAGCTAATACTAAACTAAAAGGAGAGAAACTTGAAGCAATCCCACTAAAATCAGGGACTAGACAAGGCTGCCCACTCTCTCCCTACTTATTCAGTATAGTTCTCAAATCCTAGCCAGAACAATCAGACGACAGGAGGAGATCAAAAGGATACAGACTGGAAAGGAAGAAGTCAAAATATCACCATTTGCAGGTGATATGATTGTATAGTTTAGTGATCCCAAAAGTTATACCGGAGAACTACTAAACCTGATAAGCACCTTCAGCAAAGTGACTGGGCGCAAAATTAACTCAAATAAATCAGTAGTCTTTCTCTTCATGAAAGAGAAACAAGCCGAGAAAGAATTTAGGGAAACGACACCCTTCATAATAGACACAAATAATATAAAATACCTCGGTGTGACTTTAACCAAGCAAGTAAAAAATCTGTACAATAAGAACTTCAAGACTCTGAAGAAAGAAATTGAAGAAGACCTCAGAAGATGGAAAGATCTCCCATGCTCATGGATTGGTAGGATTAATATAGTAAAAATAGCCATTTTTACCGAAAGTGATCTACAGATTCAATGCAATTCCCATGAAAACTTCAACCCAATTCTTCATAGAGCTAGACAGAACAATTAGCAAATTTATCTGGAATAACAAAAAACCCAGAATCACTACAACTATCCTCAACAATAAGAAGACTTCTGTAGGAATCACTATCCCTGAACTCAAGAAGTATTATAGAGCAATAGTGATAAAAAATGTATGGTATTGGTACAGAGACAGACAGATAGACCAATGGAATAGAGTTGAAGACCCAGAAATGAACCCACACACCTATGGTCACTTGATTTTTGACAAAGGAGCCAAAACAATCCAATGGAAAAAAGATAACATTTTCAGCAAATGATGCTGGTTCAACTAGAGGTCAACATGTAGAAGAATGCAGATCCATCCATGCTTATCACCCTGTACAAAGCTTAAGTCCAAGTGGATCAAGGACCTCCACATCAAACCAGATACACTCAAACTAATAGAAGAAAAAGTGGGGAAGCATCTCGAACACTTGGTCACTGTAGAAAATTTCCTGAACAAAACACCAATGGCTTATGCTCTAAGATCAAGAATCGACAAGTGGAATTTCATAAAAGTGCAAAGCTTTTGTAAGGCAAAGGACACTGTTAGGACAAAACGGCAACCAACAGATTGGGAAAAGATCTTTACCAATCCTACAACTGACAGAGGGCTTATATCTAAAATATACAAAGAACTCAAAAAGTTAGACTGCAGGGAGACAAATAACCCTATTAAAATGGGGTTCAGAGCTAAACAAAAAATTCACAGCTGAGGAATGCCGAATGGCTGAAAAACACCTAAAGAAATGTTCAACATCTTTAGTCATAAGGGAAATGCAAATCAAAACAACCCTGAGATTCCACCTCACACCAGTGATAACGGCTAAGATAAAACTCAGGTGACAGGGGAGGCTGGTGAGGATGTGGAGATAGAGGAACATTCCTCCATTTTTTGGTCATATTGCAGACTGTACTACCATTCTGGAAATCAGTCTGGAGGTTCCTCAGAAAATTGGACATTGAACTACCTGAAGACCCAGCTATACCTCTCTTGGGCATATACCCAAAAGATGCCCCAACATATAACAAAGACACATGCTCCACTATGTTCATAGTAGCCTTATTCATAATACCCAGAAGCCGGAAAGAACCTAGATGCCCTTCAACAGAGGAATGGATACAGAAAATGTGGTACATCTACACAATGGAATACTACTCAGCTATCAAAAATAATGGCTTTATGAAATTCATAGGCAAATGGATGGAACTGTAAAATATCCACCTGAGTGAGATAACCCAATCACAGAAAAGCACAACATGGTATGCACTCACTGATAAGTGGATATTAACCTAAATGCTCAAACTACCCCAGATGCACAGAATACATGAAACTTAAGAAGGATGACCAAAATGTGGATGCTTCACTCCTTCTTTAAAAGGGGAACAAGAATACCCTTATGAAGGGGTAGGAAGGCAGAGTTTAGAACAGAGACTGAAGAAATGCCCATTCAGAGCCTGCCCCACATCTTGCCCATACATATACAGCCACAAAACTAGATAAGATAGATGAAGCAAAGAAGTACAGTCTGACAGGAACTGTACGTAGATCTCTCCTGAGAGACACAGCCAGAATATGGAAAATAAATAAGTGGAATGCCAGCAGCGAACCACTGAACTGAGAACGGGACCCCCGTTGAAGGATTCAGAGAAAGGACTGAAAGACCTTGAAGGGGCTTGAGACCCCATATGAACAACAATGCCAACCAACCAGAGCTTCCAGGGACTAAGCCACACACAAAGACTATACATGGACTGACCCTGAACTCTGACCTCATAGGTAGCAATGAATAGCCTAGTAAGAGCACCAGTGGAAGGGGAAGCCCTTGGTCCTGCCAAGACTGAACCCCCAGTGAATGTGATTGTTGGGGGAAGGGCGGGAGAGGGGAACACCCATATAGAAGGGGAGTTGGAGGGGTTAGGGGGATGTTGGCCTGGAAACCGGGAAAGGGAATAACAATTGAAATGTAAATAAGAAATACCCAAGTTAATAAAGATGGAGAAAAAAAATAGGGATTAGAGTACTTTAACAGTTTTCAATTAATGCCACTCAAGTAGATTCCAGTGGAGGCTTGGCAGAAGTAGTGGCCCTCCTCACTACCTGCCCCAATGTTCTGGGTTCCGGAATGAAAGACATATACACACAGTGTTTATATTTGTGTATGCCTTAAACAGCTCAATGACTGGGCTACTTCCTACCTCCACATGGCATATTCAATCCCCTCTATATCCCTGAGTTACTATTTACTCAAATCTATTTCAGTAAGCTCTCTTGAGCTGTGTTCCCCTGGCTCCTACATTGTGATTATGTTCTCTGTCCCTCATGTCTCAGCCATGGCTCTTAGTTTTCCTTCTTTCTGCATGGCAGATCTCTTTCTCCCTTTCTGCCTCCTTGGTCCCTGGCCCTATAACACTAAAAGTACTACCTCTGTCTTCCTGCCCAGGCACTGGCCTCCAGCAACTTTGTTTACCAATCAAAACCATTGGGGCCAGGGTTCCCTCAGAGTCTTATGTGAGGGCATGTGGATTATCATGCAATTTAGGGGACCCAGATTAACATAATTCAAGTAATATGAGACCAAACACACAGCAAGTACATTTCGTAAAATTATAAAAACCACAATGAGGTGCTTTCTGTCCCTGCAGGAGCCCTCTGTGTTTCTACACACTACTCTAATGATATCCCTTGGAAGACAGCTTCACTTACAGCATCTGGCAATGTTGTGATGTGCTCAGTTTCATGACCTTGTATTTCCTATACGATAGTGGTTGATTCCATTTTCATTGCTCAATGTCTTCATGGTTTGATTTTTCTTTCTCTCCCTTCACTTTGTGTACAAGATTCAAAGTACTAATTGTTTCCTACCCTTATAATATTCAAGACTATTAAGTAGTGTGGAAAACAAGTTCAGTATAAAGCAGTCACCAAGTTTGTTGGTATTTCTGTAAAAGAAATATAAACATTCTGTTTCTTGTATTATGTTTTTGTTAAAGCTGCAGTTTAATATGCACCTATTAGCATTTGTTTACAAAAATAAATTAACAGAATCATAAATTAAGGCTCATTAAAAATTTCTGTTCAGGAACCAGATTCTCAAGGTTGGAGTTTCAGATGGGACGAAGAGCCGAGGTTCCTATTTAACCTACCAAAGTTGACCTGGCCTCCATGTTCTCCCAGAATGCTGAAGTCCCTACCTGGCATACCATGCCCTTTACCTTGAACTTTCCATCCCAGGTGCTGGGCTTCTCCTCCCCAAGAAGCTCTTTCCTATATAATCCAGACATATTTGTCTTTCCTTCCTTTTCTCTTCTCTCCCCCCTTTCTCCCTTTCTCATTCCCTCCCTTCTGTCTCCCTCCCCATGGTGACTTCCTGGTCTTTTCCTTAGGACCAGTGAACCCAATTGAGAGCTGCTTCCCAATAAACCTACATTTATTTTTTATTTTTTTTATTAACTTGAGTATTTCTTTATACATTTAATGTTATTCCCTTTCCCGGTTTCGGGCAAACATCCCCCTCCCCTCCCCTTCATATGGGTGTTCCTAACCCTCCCCCATTGCCCCCTCCCCCAACAATCTAGTTCACTGGGGGTTCAGTCTTAGCAGGACCCAGGGCTTCCCCTTCCACTGGTGCTCTTACTAGGATATTCATTGCTACCTATGAGGTCAGAGTCCAGGGTCAGTCCATGTATAGTCTTTGGGTAGTGGCTTAGTCCCTGGAAGCTCTGGTTGGTTGGCATTGCTGTACATATGGGGTCTCGAGCTCCTTCAAGCTCTTCCAGTTCTTTCTCTGATTCCTTCAACAGGGGTCCCGTTCTCAGTTCAGTGGTTTCCTGCTGGCATACGCCTCTGTATTTGCTGTATTCTGGCTGTGTCTCTCAGGAGCGATCTGCACTCACATTTTGATCATCCGTCTTGAGTTTCATTTGTTCTAGGCATCTAGGGTAACTCAAGCATTTTGGGCTAATAGCCACTTATCAATGAGTACATACCATGTATGTCTTTCTGTGATTAGGTTAGCTCACTCAGGATGATATTTTCCAGTTCAACCATTTGCCCTCTGAATTTCATAAAGTCATTGTTTTTTGATAGCTGAGTAATATTCCATTGTGTAGATGTACCACATTTTCTGTATCCATTCCTCTGTTGAAGGGCATCTGGGTTCTTTCAGCTTCTGGCTATTATAAATAAGGCTGCGATGAACATAGTGGAGCACGTGTCTTTTTTATATGTTAGGGCATCTTTTGGGTATATGCCCAAGAGAGGTATAGCTGGATCCTCAGGCAGTTCAATATCCAATTTTCTGAGGAACCTCCAGACTGATTTCCAGAATGGTTGTACCAGTCTGCAACCCCACCAACAATGGAGGAGTGTTCCTCTTTCTCCACATCCTCGCCAGCATTTGCTGTCACCTGAGTTTTTTATCTTAGCCATTCTCACTGGTGTGAGGTGAAATCTCAGGGTTGTTTTGATTTGCATTTCCCTTATGACTAAAGATGTTGAACATTTCTTTAGGTGTTTCTCAGCCATTCAGCATTCCTCAGCTGTGAATTCTCTGTTTAGCTCTGAACCCCATTTTTTAATAGGGTTATTTGTCTCCTTGCTGTCTAACTTCTTCAGTTCTTTGTATATTTTGGATATAAGCCCTCTATCTGTTGTAGGATTGGTAAAGATCTTTTCCCAATCTGTTGGTTGCCGTTTTGTCCTAACCACAGTGTCCTTTGCCTTACAGAAGCTTTGCAGTTTTATGAGATCCCATTTGTTGATTCTTGATCTTAGAGCATA